>NC_090174.1:36541761-36554261 GCF_024679245.1 Pseudorasbora parva
CTGTGATACTTGAAGCACTTGCAGGTAATTAATAACACAGAAACATGTAGTCTATGTGACTAAATACTGCTTAATATCTTCAATGCACTCCATGGAATGTACCTTATTTCAGTAAAAGCTACACAAATCCCTTCCCATATAAACCACAAATTACATGCTCCCCAAACAAGCAACAAATTACTCCTGTGGACAGACTTATTGTACTCAGACAAGGACCTTGACGAGGACGAGAATGCATCAGCCCCTAATGACATGTAGGCGAGAGGCTCACTGATTTGATTTTATTCTTCCATAACCTTTTATCATGAAAACTGTTTTTTTCCTCTTCTCAAGTGGCAGAGTATAACATTATCATTCAGTTGTTTTGAATGCCACACACAAACACACGTGCACAGAACTTTCTGTACTCAACACTGCTTTAATTACAAAGTCATGCATTCTCTCTCTCTCTCTCTCTCTCTCTCTCTCTCTCTCTCTCTCTCTCTCTCTCTCTCTCTCTCTCTCTCTCTCTCTCCATTTGCTTTTCCAATTTAATCAAATCTAGAATTTCTTTATTGATTTTATTTACAGTAGGTGACATTTTTCTTCAGTTGAACACAAATGAAGATTTCTAACTCACACCATTGCAGTCTGTCAGTCATATAATGCATGTGCAGTCTGTCAGTCATATAATGCATGACGAGATGCACGAGAGATCACTTCTGTCGCTTGTTTTCAATTAAGATATACGCCATGTCATGTACATCACCGGAAGTGATGACGTGCTCATGGCTGTTATACATATATTGCATGTAAGGTAAAACATTTTTTATAAATACTGTCCGGTTTCTCACACGAACCGATCGTTATGTGTTTTAAGACATCAATGTGTCGTTACGAGACGCTGGGTTTAATTTGGATTTGTAAGTGTATGTTTTTTTTTAAACTTTCATAGATCTCATACGTTCAACTTTGACAAATGACATGCATTATATGACAGACTGCAACGGTTGGAGTTAAAAATCTTAATTTGTGTTCTACTGAAGAAACAAAGTCACCTACATCTTGGATGTCCTGGGGGTAAGCAGACAAAAATCTAATTTTCAGTTTTGTGTGAAAACCCTTTAATATTTGTAATAAAGGTTCTCTCTCTCTCTCTCTCTCTCTCTCTCTCTCTCTCTCTCTCTCTCTCTCTCTCTCTCTCTCTCTCTCTCTCTCTCTCTCTCTCTCTCTCTCTCTCTCTCTCTCTCTCTCTCTCTCACTAACATACTAGGTCTTTTCTGTGCTCATTTTCTGTGCACCATTTATTTTCCTCTTATCTACTTTCTTTTGTAGCCTCCCTGTCAGGAATCTGCAAGCTGTAAACACCTCTAATGAGACTTTAATTTCCTCAACATTATGAATCATTCAAGGAACAAAAGATACCTGTTGTTTATTCTTGTCTTTTTCAGTCCTCCAAAATAAATAGTCAAACAAACTAAAATGTTAAAACACTGTGAAGTGTAAGACATGGAATTCCAGACTCCCACTTACTATTTTTTTTTAAATAATGAAATATATTTCAAAGACATACCGTAGTAGAATAATAGAGCCCCACTGAGATCATAGAAAGTATAGCAAAACATTTTTTATCCATTTCTTCCTTTTCACTGGAGGAAAAAGAATGAAGGTATCCTTGTGGATTTGAAAGTTGGTCTTGTGTTACCTACCTCCTTTGACTCGTCGCCATAAAAAAGCAGAAATAGCAGTGGACTGCCCACATTCTCTACAGGAAAACACTAGAAATGATCACTGTTAATGTAGTTAAACACAAAGCTCTACATCCACAAATACACGCCATGAAAAAATATGAAAAAATAAATCCTTAATTTTAGAAGTTACAAAGATATTACAAAGAATATTTACATAGTTGTTGAAATATTTGGTAACACTTTATTTGACAGTGTACTTGTTACACATTTTACATGTACTTACTAGTAATAACTATAGTAAGTAAATGATGCATAATTACATGCAACTAGCCCTTAAACAAATTCAAATTTGTTTTAGGCTACTAATTAATATTTCTCAGTACTTTTTGTATAATTACACAGTACCAAGGACACCCTAAAGTGTAACCAAATATTCATGCCTTCCTTTCCCTGCATTCTGTAGTTATTACTGATGAGAAAATGGTGAACTTAGAAATGAAAGTGAGAAAGTTCATAGCACCATTTAAACTGTTAGGGTGGAGATTACACTCTATGACTCACACTGAGATCATTTGTGTTTGAACGTGTGCAAATGTGTGTATGCTGAGCAGCAAAACAAACTCATCCAGTAACCCGAGCATGAGCCTGTATAGTATCTCATGAATCTCACTTGAATCATATGGATTGTGCCTGCAAAAGAGACTAAAGAAGAGCATAAGTTCTTGCTATTTTCAGCCAGCCCTGCAGTTTGTACCAATCTGATAATACTAGCACTACAGCTAACACTAATCACTCTCAGCTGTGCGGTCTGCATGTGCTCGAGCACAACCTCCTCATTTGGAGAGAAAAATAGACGGAAATCAAGCAGAGGAATAAAAGAACGAGTCCCGCTCTGATTACAGCCCTATGTAAACTTTCATTCCGCGCCCACATATGCTTCCATTTAAGGTTTAAAGACGCATACCTACACATTAGTGTTTTTCGCTCCAGGAAGCCTCACTAGGAAAGACTCTCTTCCCGTTATAGCAACCCTGGAACGCACCCAGCATAGGATGGATGGATGGAGCTTTTTGGAGTTTAGCCTTTGGCCGGACCACTGTTTAAAATACTGGTGGTTAGCTCCCCACTACAAGGGCATTCACACTGGGTGTGTGTAGCGTAAATGAAACAGTGTGGTTCTATGTTAGGATGGCTAGGAATCTTTAAAGGTGTCATGAACTGGCTTTTTTATTTTTTTTATACTGTGTTCTGAGATCAACTAATGACGTTTGTGTGTTTTTTACATTCAAATTTTATACACTGATTTTGAGGCTCTCTCTTGAATGCTGGGTTTTGATGGCCGTGCCGCACTGGAGACTTGGAAGTAAACGCCCACGGCTAGGATTGGATAAGATTTGCATATTTAATGAGCTTAAGTTCCGCTGTCAGTCTACATGAGGAGAGAATGAGGGAGAAGCGACAACCAGAATGATTATCTCGACCACAGGGCTTGTAAATGTCTTTATCAAGCAAACACAATGTTTTATTTCTCATCGACACGCGATTGATTGGACAATTATTTTTATATTACACATAGACACGATATTACAAGATCGATGATATAAGCGCAAACCGCACGCACGCACACACGTGCGCGCTGCCCTTCAGATGTCAACGACCGAGAGAGAATAGCAGAACAAAAACAGAATAAATGAGATTCATCAGCCTGCCGGGCTTTGCGAGCCCTGGCCCATACGTGTCTGAATCCAGCGTGCTAAAGGTATGCTCTGTGTACACATAAGCAAAACGATCTATAACAATGCAACACTATTACATATAAATACACGTTTTACTCACATCGGTGTGTTGCACCATTCCTGTCAGATCCAAATCCAGCATCGACAGGAGATTTGTTTACAAACGATTCCACAGTGAACTGAAGTGATTATGTCTTCCCCACGTGAGCTGGAACTTCATTAAAAATAAAGTTCAACCACACAATCCTAATATTAGGATCAGAAGGAAGCTTATGCAGCAACTGTGTTCTTCCACAACCAGGAATAGCGCAATATCTTAATCTTCCTCTGCATGTTTATTGTTGACCAGCTAGCACGTGCCCTCCATGAGTCGGTGAGCGAGGCTACTGGATTAGACCATAGACTGTAGGACACGCTGTAGATTCTGTAAGGGGTGGTATTTCGTTGCGCACTGACATCAGTGTGAAGCACAGGACCGTTTGCTGAGCCTGGTGTTTATAAAAAAAAATATTTCTTTGACTAACAAGGAAGTTTTCAGCTCTGAAACTTAGAGGATATTCTTATATCACCATGACCTTTGATATATCAAAAGCTCAAGGGAAAGTTGATTTCTCAATTCATCACACCTTTAAATTGGTTAAGACTGATAAAAAACAAAACAAGAAGTGCAATAACTGGAGGAAGTGCTGTGTGTGTAATGCCCTCTGACATAATGTTATACATAGGTAGTCCTAGGTTAGAGGGAATATTTCAAGGCAGGTGTGTTATAACAGGGCTGGAATGGAACTCCTGGAGCAAGGTTAAGCTCCGATCAGCTAGCTAGGATATATGCAGTATGTATATTGTTTATCCAGTTTGCCCCACCTGGTGGTCAATGACGATAAGATTATAATTAATTTAGCAAGATGTTTTCATATTATCTGCAAATTGATAATAATTAATAGATCCTATAGCCACATGATCTTTTCAAAATATTTAGATTGTTTTAGAATGTTCAGATACGTATTTTCCATTTCTGTTATATTTAACTGTCAGTATTTAGGGGTTTGCAGTTTTAGGAATGGAATTTCACATATTTTATTTTAAAAACATTTCTGTTCAAAAACCTGATTTATTGTAGCCCAAATAATTAACTAACAAGTAAACAAATAGTGGTTGAGCCGTCTGAGCGCAATGGGAATCATTGGGTTGGAATTAAAAATGTAATTAAATAAATAAATAAAATTATATGTGAGTCAGAAATTAAAGTTCTGTCATTCACCCTCAAATTGCTCCAAACCTGTATGAATTTCTTTCTTTTTTCTGAATGCAAAAGAAGATATTGTGAATAATATGGGTAACCAAACAGTTGATTGGCCCCATAGATTATGTATATTAAAATGCTATGGGAAATCGAAAAAATTTAGACAAATGATCAACATTCTTCAAAATATATTTATTTATTTTCAGCCAAAGAAATAAATTAGGGTGAGAATTTGGGTGGAAACTTGAAACTTTGAAAACGTGAATGAAGACACAATTTTCATTTCTGGGAGAACTTTTTAAATAATTACGATTTGTTTTTTGTTTTGTTTTTTGGTGAAATTCTTCCTATAGTGTATATTTTTATTGCATGGTCACTCCCAAATAAATTTCAGAACTTGCTGCTGGATGAGTTATTTTTTAACAGTAATGAATTATCTCTAAATCAGTTAATTTATGTATTTTAATGCAACTAGTCAAAAAACATTTGCAGACAACATTATTAAATGTATCTGATTCTGCAATAGAATATATAACCACTAGAGGACACTGTGGTCAAATATATGGAACCTATTGGATTTTAAGACGAACCAGGTATAATAATTTAGCTGTACTTTAATATCAAGTAATTTGAGATTTTCAGAGAGATTTGTTGTTGACACAAAGCATTTTAACAAAGAAAAGGTGTATTTTGGTTTGCCAAAAGGCCCATAATATATATACAGACTATATTGCCAAATGGATTGAAAGTATGAATTCAGGTGTTCCAATCACTTCAAAGACAACAGGTGTATAAAATCAAGCACCTAGATGCTTCTACTGACATTTGTGAAAGAATAAGTCGCTCTCAGGGGCTCAGTGAATTCAAGCATGGTACTGTGATCGGTTGCCACCTGTGCAATAAGTACATTTGTGAAATTTCCTCACTACTAAATATTCTATGGTCAACTGTTAGTGGTATTATAACAAAGTGGAAGCAATTAGGAACAACAGCAACTCAGCCACAAAATGTGGTAGGTCGCGTAAAATCACAGAGCAGGTTCAGCGCATTCTGAGACGCACAGTGTGCAGAAGTTGCCAATTTTCTGCAGAGTCAATAGCTACAGATCTCTAAACTTCATGTGGTCTTCATATTAGCTTAAGAACAGTGCATAGACAGCTTCATTGAATGGGTTGTCATGGCCGTTGGATGCAGTGGAGCTCAAGAACATGTTCTCTGAAGTGGCAAATCACGCTTCTCTGTCTGGCAATCCCATGGATGAGTCTGGGTTTAGTGGTTGCCAGGAGAACGGTACTTGCCTGACTGCAATGTGTCAACTGTAAAGTTTAGTGGAGGGGGGATTACAGTGTGTGGTTGTTTTTCAGGGGCTGGGATTGGCCCCTTAGTTGAAAGGAACTCTTAATGCTTCAGCATACCAAGACATTTTGGACAATTTCATTCTTTCAACTTTGTGGGAACAGTTTGGGTAATGGCCCTTTTTGTTTCAATATGACTGCACACCTGTGCACAAAGCAAGGTCTATAAAGACATGTTTAAGTTTGTTTAGTATTGAGGAACTTGACTAGTCCTGACCTTAACCTGACAGACCACCTTTGGGATAAATTAGAGAGGAGACTGCAAACCAGGCCTTCTTGTCCAACAGCAGTGCCTGAGCTCACAAATGTGCTAGAAGTATGGTCAAAAATTTCCATAAATACACTACTAAACCTTGGGGAAAGCCTTCCCAGAAAAGTTGGAAAAAGAAAGACTGACTAAATTTATATATATATATAATAATAATCTCTATCCACTGAAATAGCTCTATCACTAGCTGGCGCTGTTGTACTGCGGCTGCCGTCGCATCATCCAAGGGTATGCGGCAAACAGGTGGTGGTTGAGGAGAGATCCCTGACATGAGTGTAAAGTGCTTTGGGGGTACAGTATGAAAGGGCTATATAAATGATTCATTCATTCATTCATTCATTCATATATGTGTGTGTGTGTGTGTGGGGGGGGGGGGTATAATTGTTTTGTTCATTATACACAAAACAAATGTGTATAATGACATAGGTATGACATATATATTACAAGGAGAGGGTGACTTATGAGGACATTGACCATGTCCCCACTTTTCAAAATGCTTATAAATCATACAGGATGAGCTTTTTTTAAGTAAAAGTGCAGAATGTTTCCTGTGATGGGTAGGCTTATGGGCAGGGGCAGTGTAAGGGGATAGAAAATAGAAAATACGGTTTGTACATTATAAAAACAATTATGCCTATGGAAATGTCACCACATTTCACAAAAACCAACGTACGTGTGTGCATACATGTTTGCGTGCGTGCGTGTGCGTGCGTGTGTGTGTGTGTGTGTGTGTGTGTGTTTACCTGCCAAGGGTCTTTTACCATATATGATACACATTGAGGCCCAAAACGAAGTTTTGCTGTTAAGCTGCCGATCCAGCCTATAGTATTCTCTAAAGGGCATGGCAAATATGGTGCATACTAGTATTGCACTCTGTTCATCCAACTGCTTTATCACTAGATTTAAACAATAAAATAAGAGACTGCGTATTTGTTATTCACACCAATCATGCTGAGAATTTTGTTTAATGCATTTGCAGCATTTTTTAAAGAATATTTGCTTTGGTTCATTCTTCTTTCCTCAGGGAGAGTTTAGCCTTAACATCTGCCCTCAGTCTGATCTGCTCTAAAATGCCAGCAGTTCACAGACTGGGCACTGAAAATGTCACTCTGTCAGACACACACCATGAAGAATGACCCCCGTCTTTATCATAATCAAAGGACATAACCTTTGTGCCACAGCTGGCCAGCAGCAGATAGGTGCATTTATATGCATGTGCATGTTTGTGTCAAAGTCTAAAAGGGAAAAGGCTGCTGTCCTGTCCTGTCTGGTCTGTCTGCTCTTTTCTTGTCCTCGTGTTCAGTGTTCGTTTTGGAAATTCTCTATTATTTCTTGTGTTTCACTGGAAGTTGTAATGGCAACTGTTTCTTTCAAACTCCCATGAGATTTTAATAAAAACAAGAATCACTCTTAAATAAAGCTGTAATTTATAAATGAAATCTATTTCCCTATCTGTGCTTGACATTTTTGGCAACAAGGTAGTGAATACATTAGCGCATGTTAGTTCATTTTAGACATGACAATACATATTCCATTTTTTAAAAATTCATTGTACATTCTAATATGCCTTCTACAATAACTTAATGACCAGAAAATCTGTGCGTCATGCGGGATACATATTTTCTGAGTAGCTGCCACTTGCCAATTGTTCATTGCTGTCATGCAGTATAATAATTTTTTTTTGCCTGTAAGTTTTATAGAAGAAATAGTGGAAAGCTGTACCTTTTCCAGAAAGTATTGATGATAGTGAGGGCAGTGCATCAGAAAGGTTATAGTAAGAAATAAATAAGTTGAAGATCAAGGAGGATAGAAGCAGTGAGGGTGATGGCAGAGATGAAGAATAGAGTTGTAGATTGTTGTTGAAGTCAGGCATTTAGGTTATTCTATGCCAGTTTGGAAGATATGATACATACTACAACCAAAGGTCAGATGCCATTGCCTATTGGCCTCACTACACTGACAAGCAGGGATGCTCCAAAAGTGATGACTAAACAGGTGAAAATCAAGTTATGTGTGGAATGCGCGGGTTACACTGAAAAAGAAGAGTCCTGTTGATTTTAACTCCCCACAAGGACAAGGATTTCGGATATTGCCATCTTTGTGGGGACATTTTGTCCCCATAACGTAGGGATTACCAGGTCGCACGCACACACACACACACACACACACACACACACACACACACACACACACACACACACACACACACACACACACACACACACACTTTCCATAGGCGTAATGGTTGTTATACTGTACAAACCGTATTTCCTATCCCCTTACACTGCCCCTAAACCTACCCATCACAGGAAACATTCTGCATTTTTAATTTCTCAAAAAAACTCATCCTGTATGATTTAGAAGATGTTTTCCTCATGGGGACCAAAAAATGTCCCCACAAGGACAAGGATTTCGGACATTTTGTCCACATAACGTAGGGATTACCAGCACACACACACACACACACACACACACACACACACACACACACACACATATATATATATATATATATATATATATATATTTATATATATATATATTTTTTTTTTACATATAAAGTCATTTATTTTTCATTAGCCTAGAAATCTAGACACCCTAGCGGCAGCAAATTTAATTTGCCTGAGCTGTATTCCTCACAATCTGGACGGGCCAATCACGTCGTGTATAGAGTCGGCGGGCGGGGTCATAATGACGACGGCCGAGTTGCGTTTGCGTGCTTCTAGTAATCACAGAAACTGGCGAACGCCGGCGGTCTTTCGAATCAGCTTTGACCACGACTCTGGAAGACTTGGAGTTAAGCTTTTCTCTGAGAAAAGAACAAAGAACGTCACTGAAGTCATTCTTAAAAAGGGAAGATGTGTTCGGAGTTTAGCCGACCGGATACGGCGAATGTTTAATCTATCAACAGGCTCTGTTTCACCTTCGTTGCCCTGGTTGGTTGTAGCGCTATCCTATCGCGTGCAGAGGGAGTTTGAAAGACAACCGTTTATCCCGCCCCTCGGATTGAGCCCTGTCAATGATGAGTTTCCAGACCAAACATCTTGATGTGGGTCTGGCTTTTCAGGCTAATTTTTCCTAGCTGTGTTTTCACAATTAGTCCCATGGGTTATCATGTGCAAACTGTTAAACAAGTCACATTTAATGATATAATGATATTTCTTAATGATATTTCTAAATTACTTGATAAATATTGGCATTCAGCATACCATAAGGGGAAAAAATACTCTAAAGACAAATTAATGCAAATAATTGTATATAATAATATTATATACTATAAAATTATATATTATTAATTATGTATCATTAATTTAATATTATTCTAAGGATTTTTTTTTTTATTGAGCTGTAAAAATAGAAAATGGAAACATACATTAATATATTATTATAAAAAATCATCCTATAAGCAAATCTATATTGTTTAAGTTCTAAATAGTCAACGTTACTGATGCCGTTCTTTCAGTTTTCACCCAAAAATGAAAATGATGTCATTATTCAACCAGTATAAAGATAGCATTTAGCAAATTATTGAAATACTGAATATGGAACTGAGTGAAAGTGTTTTTTGTTGATATTGCAAAATGCTGATTTTGTATAGCATGATGTCAGTGAGGGTGCTTTACATCAAGGCTGATCTATGTGGGAAAAGATCGTGCTGTGCTTAAGTCTGTACTTGGCAAGCAAACACACAATATGTTCATGTGATTTTGGGCCCACTCGATCTTTGCTCTCCAAGGTGTGTGTGTGAGAGAGAGAGCAGAGGATCAGTGGTGTGGTATAACAGGATTTTCTATCAACACATTTCTAGTTCTCAGGTGCACAGACAACAACAAATACTCACAGCAGAATTCTGCCAGACAGTTATTTCTGTGTCACTCTCTGCCTACTTTTATTTACAAAAAAAAATCTTCTGTTGGTCTACAACATTCATGATGGAAGCAGGGAAACGGTTTAAGTCGACTTATGAGGATCTTGTTGATGAGCAATGAGGATTTTAATAATGTCTTTGTTGTTTTAACAATTGACATATTTCCTATTGCAAGGATTTCAACATTTTGAGAGATATTTTTTTCCTGCAACACCCACAAGTCAAAGACTCACCCATGATCTGCTTAAAGTATCAGAACACCAATAGGTAAGGTTTTTAAAGGATATATTGAATGTGCTGATTGCATTGATTTTATATTAAACAATCCCATTCAGGGTTTTATTTATTTTTTTAAAAATTGACATATTCTTTCACTTTAGCTGAACAGATCTGTTTGAATGTTGCCAGAGGCATAGCTGATGCCAAGCAAATCCTATATCTGTGTATGAAAATTCAAATTCAGTTTGTACGAAAATAGTTTCAGATTATTAATAAATTGTAAGGCATGTGCTTGGATCAGCATTGTGTCTGATAGTCAGAAAGCGACAGGAAGAACCAGGGATAGCTATACTCCAAGTCATTTGATGTTTTTTGGAAAGACCTGCGATTATCTTCGGCAAGTTGTTACTGCAAAGCATTAGAACTGACGCAAGGTATCTCTTGGTTTATCAAAAGGATCATATTTTACAAAAAAAGGGATTTTCCATAGATCTTGCAGTAGCACATATGATATCTGATGAAGCACAATAGAAATGTTAGCTAGAAGCTTTGCTGATGAGCTGATATAGCCTCAAGTGGCATGTGGAAAATTGCTCGCCTATGTTGTTGTACGATCACATCTGTGCTGATATTCCACTCGCTTGCTTGTGCAATATTGTTTCATTTTATAATAACAAAGTCTAGTACTATTATTCAAGGTCATATCATACATTTTTGTGTTAATGTTACTGAAGTGTTTTGCACTAACAATACTTAGAAATCAGTTATTTATGACCATTTTCCACCTTCTCTGTAGTGGATTCTATGCACAATGACTGCCTACGTATTTCCGCTAAAATTCCACTCAGCTTTTTCTAACAACTCTCTAAAAATGGTCAATATTATATTATAATACAGTATATTACATATTATTAAATATAGTAAACCATGAGAAGCTTTTAATTTTGTCCCCTATTGTGGGACAATTCAATACATACATGTGTGCTTAAAGAGATTGTTCACCCAAAAATGAAAATTCTGTCATCATTTCTCAACTTCAAGTTGTTCCAAACCTGTATGAGTTTCTTCTGCTGAACTCAAAAGAAGATATTTTGAAGAATGTTTGTAACAAAGCAGATAGAGCAACAGCAACCATTGACTACAATAGTTTTTTTTCCCTACTATAGTCAATGGTTGCCCTATCTGCTTGGTTACAAACATTCTTCAAAATAAATATATTTTTTGACATTCTGAATTTTTAAATAATTTTTAAATATATTCTAGGGGGATAAAGTTTAGCCACACACAGATATCAAGAATCAGCATATGAATCTCAACGATAGTGACATACTTTATGCTGCAATGCATGCTGGGAGCCATACGTTTTATACTGTGGTGGTTTAGGGTTGGAGCTAAACTCTGCAGGACATCAGCTCTCTAGGACCAAACTTGCCTAGCCCTGACTTAAAATGTACCCTGAAGTGTACCACACCAGTGAAGGCCACTTGTACCTGAAAAGGTAAAATATTTACTCAAAAAACATTTTTTGAGAGAGAGAGAGAGAGAGAGAGAGAGAGAGAGAGAGAGAGAGAGAGAGAGAGAGAGAGAGAGAGAGATTTAAAAAAAAATCCTAAATGTGGTTAGTCATGCATGAAAGGGTTAAATTGAATGCTTCTTTGTAATACTTCTACAGTATGCAAATGTCCTTTTTGCATGAGAAATTTACTTTTACATTACGTGTACATTATACACAAGCCATATACTTACATTGCTTTCAATAATAACAGCCTCTTTGCAAATTCTGAAACACTGAGGTTTCTAACGTTTCATTCTTTAATACGAACGTTTTTGAATAGCGAGCAGGTAGGCCTGTTGTTGAAGTGTAAATGTAGGTGGGCAGGTGTGCGCATTTGTTCATTTCAGTCAATGGATGTCAGAAAGTTGGGGAGATATTTTTCTACTGTCAATAAATTCATGTTTTTTTGTTTGTTTGTTTTTTGTAAAAAAAGTATGTTTTTAGAGTTTTAAAACATTAAAGGGGTGTTTTTCCGTGTTTTTTCTAGGCTTGGTTATGATTATGGGGCACAGTATGTCTTAATACTTCTTCTTTTTTTATGCCGTATTTTTCTAATATTTTACCTTTATTCCACACCGCTGTCTCC